>NW_024704747.1:2767250-2809750 GCF_018977255.1 Callorhinchus milii
TCTTTCTCTCTTTCTCTCTTTCTCTCTCGCTCTTGAAATGTGCCACCAAAAAAAAACACACACACACGCACGCACGCACGCACGCACACACACACTACAGGCACAAACACAGGAGGAGAGAGACAAAGCATCATTGACAAGGTTTTTGTTTTCATACTGATGTGGATCGGCTTCACCTCTGCTTTATTTCTGTAAAAATTAGATGTATGTATTTATATGAAAGAGAAGGGAAAAAGGCCACGACTGTTTCGGGACGCCGCTGTGTGCGATTGGCTGCCGCGTTTCGTTCCACAGGGCACGCAGTCCGTTCGTGCCGCAGTACATTCTGTGAAGCGCTTTGAGACGTCTCGAAGACGCGATGAGTGGCTTCTTCAAATGCGAGGATTATTGTTGTTATATTTTTAGAGTGAGCTTGGCGCAAACACTTTAGGTGACTGTTGAAGCCTTACCGTAAAAAAAACGCACTCGAAGCACGCTGTTACTTTGCTTGAGAGCAAATATTAAGACCCGAGTGTCCAGCGAGAATTTTAATATCACCCCCATCCCCTTGGGATATATTATGTTTCAGAATTACATAATAGAAAACATAAATCTGCAGTGACGCTTTATGTATCGTTTAAAGTCCAGGTAATTTATCACACTGTGTGTGTGTGTGCGTGCGTGTGCGTGTGCGTGTGTGTGTGTGGGGGGAAACTTTGATTTACTTGCACGTTCATTCACTTAATTGTGGGATAAAATAAAAGAGCGCACATGTTGGCATGTGCACTATTTGTCCCACACATTACCTGATTTGTTACCTGCACCCTTCTCTCTTGTTATTTGCTGAAACAGGTTAATTTCCTCTCTTCCCCCCACCCCTTCCCCCTTCCCCACCCCCTCCACACACACACACACACGCACGCACACGCACGCACACACTCACCACTAGCGCATCGAAATCCATGCCGGTCTTAAGATAATATCATTAGTAATCCCCGCATTTGATACAGCCCCTTATCACGTCTTCCAGACGTCTCAAAGCGCTTCACGGATTACACCGCAAAGTGAAGTTGACGGTATATTTTGTGGGCGAAACGAATTGGAGCGAATCAGATTTCTTAATGGCAAAATTGAAACCATCAGCACTGGGCAATTTTACAAGTGCCGTGCAAGCATGCATTCATTCCCTTTACTACCTTATAAAGTTTACTGCAGCGCTGAATAAACGTGCTTTGGAAAGTTGAAATACCTCGGTGTATTTATCAAAGCACTTAAGACAGCTGCTTGGCTCAAGGTTTTGACCTTAAGTTAACTGCCACGAAAAAAAAACTGTGAAACTGAGTGTTTTTTAACACACACACACACACACACACACACACACCGAAGTATCTAAATGCCCACAACTCATTCAGAAATCTACATTTGAAATGCAAATCCACAGCCTCGGGACGTCCTCCCGACGTGGAAGGCGCGAGACAAATGTAATTTTGTATTACCCCAAATCACCCCAAATCGTTTCTCTCTCCCTCTCTCTTTCTCTCTCTCTCTCTCTCTCTCTCTCTTTCTCGCGAAAACCCATCACCGTACTTATATATCCAAACCAAACTGACAATTCCATGCGATCATTGACTGACTCGGCCGTTCAGAGGATGAATGAGTATCCTTGAGGTCTTCACACGTTTGCGTGAAGTCAGAACATCGATGGGTCTGAGAATACCATAACGATACTACGACGACGACTTGCATTTATATAGCCCCCTCCAGGGCAGGGGAGGGTCCCAGAGAGCTTGACAGTTGGCGGAGGGGGTTGGTGACGGTAGTCACGGTCGACCAGGAAGGTCTTCACTTCTGAAGTTGGGGAAGGATGGAAGGGGGGAAAGGCAGAGGAATTGAGGGAGAGAGTTCCCGAGATTCGGGGAAAAGCTTTTCCGGTTTGTTCGCTTCGACAGCTCAAAAGCTCTGTCCCGAACAAAAATTTCAAGTCTCCTGAATATATATACAATATATATAACACATAATTTACAAGTATCCCTGTTTAAGTTAATATTTAATATTTCATTCTGATGGGAATGTGTTGTAACAGTGACAGTTTGTGAATATAAGATAAAAAGAAATGTGAACTCACAGTTCAAAACCGAGGAAATCAGTTTGGGGCTATTATGAAATGTATCGGCGGTGGGTTTTTTGGGGGCGAAAATTTACTGCGCCGCCCGGGAATCGAACCCGGGTCGCAAGAATGGGAATCTTGCATGATACCACTACACCAGCGGCGCCTGTTCCCTTGCTACCAGATCAATGCCTTGTGTTGTAAAGTGAATTAACTGTATATTTTGTTGGCAGCCAATTGCGCACAGCAGTGGATTGAGTGAGCGAATTATTATTATTATTATTATTTTTTTTTTGAGGGGAGGGATTATTACCCCGGTCAGCAATCCGCCAATCGACTTACAATGGGGGTTCCTACTTACTGCCGGGTAAACAGAGGCGTGTGTGTGGAGTAAGGAAACTTGCCTCAGGGTTCGCCCCGCCTGGGAATCGAACCCAGGTCCTCTCGCTTACGAGGCGAGCGCTCTAACCAATAGGTGTATGTGCGCGGGAAATGGAACAGCGGGCGTTATACAAGGATTAATTAACACACTGTGTGTGTGTGCGTGTGTGTGTGTGTGATGTGTCCTTTCAATACAGATGACCTCGCTTCTCCCACGTCGGGTCTGTACTTCCTGATTTCCAACGAGGGCAACCCGAACCTCTTCGTCCAGCAAGCCAACCTGTGGCTCTATCTCAAGCTGCTACCGTCCAACTGGGAGAAGGGCAACAACAACAACAACAACAGCAGCAGCAGCAGCAGGAGGAAAGTGACTGTGCGGATCCTTTATCAAGAGGCGGGTGCCATTGACAAGTGGTCTTGGGTAGAGAAGAGAGTAGATCTCAAGAGGAGCAGTTGGCACACTTTCCCCTTGACCGGGCCGGTGCAGGATCACTTTGCCAAGGGGGAACGGAGGCAGAACCTGGAGGTGCGTTGCGACGGCTGCCAGGGTTTGTCGGTCTCCCCCGTGTTGGTGGACAGCAGCGATCAGTCCCACCGCCCCTTCCTCGCCGTGCAGGCCCTGGAGATGGAGAGCAGGCACCACATCCGCAAGCGGGGGCTGGAGTGCGACGGGAGGACGAACCTGTGCTGCCGTCAGCAGTTTTACATCGACTTCCGACTGATCAGCTGGAACGACTGGATCATAGCGCCGACCGGTTACTTCGGTAACTACTGCGAAGGGAGGTGCCCGGCCTACATGGCGGGAGCCCCCGGCTCGGCCTCCTCCTTCCACACGGCCGTCGTGAACCAATACAGGATGCGAGGCATGAACCCCGAGGCCATGCACTCGTGTTGCGTGCCCACCAAACTCAGCACCATGTCCATGCTCTACTTCGACGACGAGTACAATATCGTGAAGAGAGACGTCCCCAATATGATCGTGGAAGAGTGCGGGTGCACATGACCGGAGCCCGCCCTCTTATCTTACCTTACCTTATCTTATCTGGCTGGCTTTCCTTTCCGGACACTTGGTTTTATATATGTATTATATATTATATTATATATATATAGAAAAAAAGCCGTTGATCCCCCACACACTGCATTTCATTGACTCACACCGAAAGGCTGGCGAGTTTCACACTTCAATTCTTCTTATTTTTATTTTGGGGGCGTCTGACACACGCGGATACCCATCGCCGTCGCTTTGAGAGTCTCCAAACCCAACTGAGAATTCCCTGCGTCTCCCCCTTACACATGGAAATCCCGGAGAGAGATTGTTGGGATGGACCGCGCTCTCTCTCTCTCTCTCTCTCTCTCTCTCTCTCCCTGGAGGGACGCACCCTGCTTACCTAATTCCGGAGAGTATTAGGCGCAGGTTAGCAAGAGCCAAGGCTTGGGGGGAGAGGAGGGGAGGGGGGAGGAGCCCAGAGTGTGCGTTGGGGGTAACTGCTGGAGTCTAACCATCTCAAACCGCACAGCTTGCCACTGATATCAATTTTTTTTACTCTTCCATTCTCCTACCCCCCCCCCCCACCCCCCCCGCCCGCCACCCACCACCACCACCACCACCCCTTCCCCCCTCATCCACCATCACCGCCTCTACTTTCCCCTCCCCAATGGGACAACTATTTTGTGGGCGAAACGCAGCAGCCAATCGCGCACAGCAGTGTACCACAAACAGTCGTGGTTTGGGTGACCAAATTATTATTTTTACAATTTTTTTTTGAGGGTTTATTGCCGGCGGAAAAGCGATCCGCTAATCGACTAAACAACCGGGTTCCTGCGTACCGCTGGGTAAACAGAGGCGTGCGTAGTAAGGAAACTTGCCTAAGGTTTCGCCCCGCCCGGGAATTGATTGAACCCAGGTCCTCTCACTTGCGAGGCGAGCGATCTAACCACTACGCCTCAGGACTCCCCAATGATCAATGCCGAGTTAATGGCATCTCACCAAACCCCACCCCACTCTCTCACACTCTCGCACACCCAATCCACATCACATAAAGCGAATTAAGGCACACCTTGAGGCCCTCTTAAGTGCTCTGAATGCAACAAAAAAAAACCCCGCAAGAGACATCCGTGTGAAATGACTCACCTGTGAAATGCAGTTTCATGTCTCCTGCCTGGAAACGCGCTCTCGTTTTGAAAAAAAAGAAAAAGGGAAAATCGAACCGTCTAATTATTTATGATGCAAAAAAAGGAGAGAGAGAGAGAGAGCGAGAGAGAGCGAGAGAGCGAGAGAGAGAGAGAGAGCGAGAGAGAATCGAAGCACAATATTTGGACTGAGTGTTTTTTTTTATTATTAATTCGCAGCTTGTTTGAGAGTTCGGAGGTTATGCAAAGTGATCTCAGTCAGGTTACGACACGAACCACAATCAATCAACATGCCCCTTTGCATATATATCTCGGGCTAACGCCCAACTGTATATTTTTTAAACGACGAACTTAATGATGGAATTAAAAGAGACTTTCTCCTCCGCCCCCCTGTCCCCATTTCTCCCTCCTTCCCCCCCCCCCCACCCCCGCCCCAGGGAGAAAATCAGAGAAGCACACCTCTGCTTTCACAACAAATAAACTACAGGGTGTCCACAAAGTCCTGTTACACCCCACCCCTCCTGTTACAAAACAGCTCTAAGAGACTGCGGAGGAGCTGGAACAAGCTGTCAGAGATATATTTTGATCCCTCACTCCATCCGTGTCATGGAAGATGTCGATGGATCATTATCTGCCATGAAAATGATGGGGCTCACACTCACGCACCGATCTTCTGGACGTCTGAACACAGTTAAACACTTGTACAGACTCCGATTAAGTCCTTCTGAACACAATGATCATCATTCTTCCACAGGTTTCGGTTGTTGGTCAGTGCGCTGTGTAAAGAGAGAGAAAAAAATGGGGGCCAACAGGACTTTGTGGACACCCTCCAAGCGCGACCAATGGCTGGAACGGAGAGCGAGAGAATGGGGGGGGGGAGGGAATGAAATGAAACCTGCCCCTCAGCTCACTTCCTGGGTGCTTCCACAAGCTTTTGTTCCCGCTTCAGTTAATTTCCCACCGCATTATCTTCCTCGGGAGGAGGTAAGCGGGATCTCCTTGGAGCTGAACTGGCTTCAAGGTGACCTGCTTGGCAACGGGACGTGGGAATCGAACCCACCCTCTGTGACGGTCTCTCCAGTCCGGTTCCTGAGCTCGGCGCCAGTATTCCAAGGCACTCGCTGCTGATGGCAGCACAGCCCGGCCCGGCTCGTCGGCAGGACCTGGAAGGGCCGACCGGTCACTGAGGGACAGGGAATCCTCCCACTCAGCTCCTGTTTAACCCCGCAAGCCAAAGCCCTCACGGGTAAGGGTGGTCCGAGCTGGACAAGCAGTGGGAAATCGTGCCGGGCAGAAAGTCCCACGTTATTTATCTGTATAATGGAACTATAGACAGGTCATCTCCTCTCTTGCTTTCCTTCTCACCTCTCTCTCTCTCTCTTTTGCTTTCTGTCTTCACCTGTTCTCATTCTCTCTCTCTCTCTCTGTTCATTATCTCTCCTTTCATCTGTCTTTCTCCATCTCTTTCTTTGCCCCTGGCCAACCCTCTGTTCTTTCTTGATCGATATCCCTTTCCCCTCACATCTCCGTATTTTGTTTCTCTCACTCGCTCTCCCCCTCTCTGGTCCACCCCTATTTCTCTTTCTCCCTGCCTTCCCCCCTCTCTCATCCTCTCATCCTTCACCATCTCTGTTCTCCCTCCCCCTCTCCATTTTACCCTCTCACGTATAAATAAAGGTCTAAAGTACAATTTGTGTTCAGTATGGGGTAACTTGCTCACACCTGTTAAGAGAAAGTGGTTCTACACTGCTTGGGTCACCTGTAACAGAACATGCACATGTTAGCCATATGTTGGAATCACATAGGACTTGAGAGGTCATCACTGAATGCACAAATAGCACTTGAAATTCGCTACTCGCTACATCGAATGCCTTGAAAATTAAGTGGTACATTCACGATGCACCTATCAACGGTATAGGAGTGAAATCTGGAAGCATTTTTTTACACAAAGGGCAGTGGAAATCTGGAACTATTCTCTCCCCCCCCCCCAACCCCCCACCACCCCCCCAAAAGGCCGTGGATACTGGATCCGTCCAAATCTTCAAGACTGAGATGGATAATTTTTTTTTTGTCGGTTCAGGGTATCGATGCGATACAAATTACGCTTGTGTCGCGCCTTTCACGTCGGGAGGACGTCCCAAGGCGCTGGACAGTCAGGGATTTGGACCTGAGCTGAGGAAGTCAAGGGATGTGGGGCAAAGGCGGGTAATTGGAGTTGAGGTACAGATCAGCCGTGATCTAATAGAATGGCGGAACGGGCTCCAGGAGCTGAATGGCCTCCTCCTGTTTCTGTGCTCTTGGCATCTTGTTTAATATGTGATGATTGGGAGCTATGCAATGTAAGTGATTGAACCGATAAGCCCAAGTTAACCGTTTAAAATCTTTCGGAAATATTTTGATGCTAAATCTTTTGCTTCCCTTGTACACGGGGAATGTGTGTGTTTTGGAGATGGTTTGTCTTTCTCTCTCTCTCTCTCTCTTCCTCTCTCTCTGTCTCTCTCTCTCTCGCGTTTTTCTATTTGCACTGAAAGTAACGTGATTCCGTTTCTAAAGAATGAACTGCCATTTTTTTTTAAGAGAAGCGAAAAACAATGAAAATGATATTTTTATAGAAAGAAAAAAGAATTCTGGGGGGGAAAAAAAATCGAAATGTATAATACATATCAAAGGGATCAGACAATTGAACCAAAGATGGTACAAGGCGTGTAAATACCGTACCTTAGGGTAGATAGCACGACCCACGCAGAAATTTAGTGATGAAAGCGATTTGCAAGTAACAAGTATGTTTCATTTCACCCCAATGCATCTTTTCGACACTTAAGCGCATGCCATGTGGATTGCAAAGTAGAGCACAGTTTCGTAGTGAGATATCAGTTAATATCAACCATCAATGTGTCCATTATCGTGTTTTGTTATACGTACCAATAATTTATAACTTATCCATACCCAGCTATCTTTTTTGCACCTCCCACCCACCCACCCAACCTCCCTCCCTCCCTCCCTCCCTCCCAAATGCCAGCTGGGTTATTTGGAACCTCTGTACAGTTTGGCTATAATAAAAAGAAAATCGACAGTTTGTGACTTGGTGTGAATGCTTTATTTGGCCAATGGTGGTGTTTCCCCGAATTGCCTTACTGTAGGAGAGTTAGTCAAAGGCCTTCAAAGGAGGTAGGTTATACGCAGCAGTCAGTAGGAACGCAGTTGTTAGTTGATTGGCGGGAATGCTTTTCCGGGAGCAATAATGACTCCAAAAAAAAAAACAATTGGTCGCTCCATCCACGACCGTTTGTGGGGACGCTGCTGTGCGCAATTGGCTGTCGCATTTCGCCCACAAAATGTACAGTCAGTAGATTCTGCGCAACGCTTTGAGACGTCTCGGAGACGTATTAAGCCGCTGTATCGAATGCAAGGATTTCTATTAAGTAAGACTATACTGGGCGTAACATTGGAAGAATCCATGCATTGAAGATTTGAAGATTTGAAGACTTTGGTCTCACAAAGAAGTGCTTGAGCTAAGTAAAACCGACGGTTTACTCAGGTATCAGAGAAGAAACTCAAGTCCAGCTACTTTTATTGCAATACTTTGGGTGCTAACAGATACGTGAGTGTTAAGCACGGTAAAGAAAGAAAAGGTTGATCAAGGGGACCTTTTTGATCAAAATTGCGGTTTAGGTTTACACACCGCAAAGGCCCAACTTTGAAGAGACTTCACAAAATGGTTATCCCTTTACCATTAAATGAATATTTCAAGGCATATTCTGTAATGATATTTCATTACGTTTTGAAAGGCGCCAGGTATCAATTGCCCCCGATGATAATTAAAGAAAACTTTCGAGCGCACTTGTAAGTATGGCATCTTTTGATTCTAGGTAACCATATCCCTTTAGCAGAGAAAGTAGAAAGGTTTTACCCCCCCCCACCCCCACCCCACCACACGAAGACAAAGGGTTAAGAAGTTCTGAAACACTGCCAGCATACAGACCATCAAACGAAACACTATCTCCTTAAAACTCTTTATCATTGGGGTAGAATAGCAAGTGAAGTTATTTCCTTTGAGGGGGGAAATCTCTCTTTGTTTTTTTTTAACAAAGACACGTATTTGAGAAGCAATGCACCGAATTGTTTGCCGAATGAAGAATTTATTCCTTTGTGGTGCGCAGAGGGTGGGGATGCTTTGAACTATTAATACGCTCAGTTTAAAAGTGTTCGGCTGTTGAGTCATCACACTCTAATCACACTAAATCGTACTGAAGAAAATTATTTCTGACATTAGGTGAAGCGCGGACATAGGAATGCTTTTCGTTTGTTGCATTGATAACTCTTTGCACCAAAAGTACAACCATTTATTATTATTGCATTTCGTGTAGCACCTTATCCTGTCGTCGAAACATCTCAAAGCACTTCAAGGAATATACTGTAAAGTGAATTGGCTTGGTATTTTTGTGGGCAAAATTTGATTCAGTGACCAAATTATTATTATTAATTTTGAAGGGATTATTACCCCCAGAAAAGCGATCCGTCAATCGACTAACAACCGGGTTCTTATTTAATACTGGGGGGGGAAACGGAAGCGTGTGGAGTAAGGAAACTTGCCTCGTCCAGGAATCAAACCCTCTCCTCTCGCTTTTGAGGTGAATGCTCTAAGCAATACACTCTGGGACACTATGAGGAAAGATTCTGCGTGAGTTCATGTGGGATTTAGGTAACTATTTGGATGATGCTACATGGAAACGAAAAAACCTTTTGATAATTTTCTGATAATTAATTGGCGACGTAAACATTGAGCTAATGACTCACATCAGCCACGTAAATACAGGCTCTTTTGATGTGTTTGTTTATTAACGATTGTTGATATAATATGATATATTTGAAAGGTTCGCTCCTAAATAGAAGCCTCCCTCCCTTCATTGTTCGGAGCTGCGCGGAGTAGTTGGCTTCGTAGATCAGTCTGAGCCTGTACATTGGGTTGTTTCATCAAAGGCATCAAAGGCATCAATGAACAAGCAGAAAGGAGGAAAAATGTTACTGCCCATGTTATGGGAGAACCCAACATTACGAGCTGGTTTTCTGGTCAGTTCAACTATGTGTAGTTTGTAGTATTTTCCTAACAATAACAATCCTTGCATTTCATATATGTAGCGCCTCAAAAAGCTTCACTGTGAAGTGAATTGATTGTATATTTTGTGTGCAAAACTTGGCAGCCAATTGCCCACAGCGGTGTGCCACGCACAGTCGTGGATTGAGTGACCCAATTTTTGTCTCGGTTTGGTTTGGATGCTCTTAA
This sequence comes from Callorhinchus milii, assembly GCF_018977255.1. NCBI lineage: Eukaryota > Metazoa > Chordata > Chondrichthyes > Chimaeriformes > Callorhinchidae > Callorhinchus > Callorhinchus milii. Next base: position 2,777,132 of record NW_024704747.1, read on the forward strand.
GCGCGGGGATGGGTTTCCGCATGTGTCAGACACCCCTCTTCGGGACTTGGAATCACATAGTCTGAGCTGACCCTCCATTGCAGCGCTGGGCGTGGCGTGTGTTGCATTATCAGAGGTGCCGCCCTTCAGGTGAGACATTAAATCGAGGTCTGCCTGTTCAGGCGGACGTTAAAGATCCCATACCACTATTCGAAGAGAGAAGGCCGTTTCTCTCTCCCGGTGTCCTGGCCAACAATCCCTCGAATAAAATTGATCGCTCGCTCTACGGCCGCTTGTGGGACGCTGCTGTGTGAAAAGTGGCTGCCGCGATTCCCCCCCCACTTTACAGTATATCCTGTGAAGCGCTGTAAAACGTCTCAACGACGGGATGAAGGCGCTATATCAAATGCAAGGATTATTATGATTAATACGAAGAGGAATTTACTGTTCTGAGGCTGTTCAGTGTTATCCAATTATGTACATCATTCCTTATTTTTGAAAACAAAATGCCTTTGTGTATTCTGCACCACTCTATAGTGGTCTATTTCCTTTAAACCTTTAATTGTTCATAGGTCCAGGGAAACGCCCATCTCTGCAAACCAGATGGTTTTGCTGGTTTACAGCTCATAAACTGTGGAATTGCAATAAAAAACAATTCTCTTACAGTAAAGAAGCTAATTTCAGGGCTGACTTTATTCTTGCAATAAAGGTCCTCCGGGATTAAGCCGGAGACTTTAAAAACAACTTTAAATCGGAACAAAATAAATTGAACGTTTTAATTCTGTGCATCTCGTCATCTCTACACGGAGCGTTTGATTTCGCACGTCGTTGAGACGCCTCAAAGCGCTTCACAGAATATGCATTGTAAAGTGGATTTTATGGGCAAAATGTGGCAGTCAGTTGCTCACGGCAGTGTCCCGCAAACAGTCGTGGATTGAGTGGCTAATTTTTTATTGAAAGTCTTATTAACCCCGGGAAAGGGGTTGCCAATCGACTAACAACCGGGTTCCTACTCACTGCTAGGCAAACAGAGGCGTGTGGAGTAAGGAAACTTGCCTAAGGTTTCAGCTCACATGGGAGTCGAACCCAGGTCCTCTGGCTCGTGAGGCGAGTGCTCTAAACGGTAGGCTACATGATTTAAAGACAGATGCGGGGGGGTGGGGGAGAGAGAGCCCTTGCCAGCAATTACCTGTGAACCTCCCTGGGAATGCGCGGATTATCCATGGAACCTGAGGGTTTTTGCCTGTTAGTTGAGCGAGATTTCTGCGAGGTTTTCGAGCTCAATGAACGGTGACTAAGTCTTTCCTCACAGGAGGAGGAGGAGGAGGAGGAGGAGGAAAATCGAAGGGCAAAACAAAATCCCATCTAATAGTGAGTGGCTAAAGGAGTAACGCCAGTGCGTGCCTCAGAGCCCAGCTCCGTGCTTTCCATCTCAGCGAGAGAAAGGAAAATCCGCAAGAAGCCTAAACGTGGGTTCTCCCACTGGCACTGTTCTGCTGCTCCATCGACCATAACCATGTCATTACACATTGTACAGAATAGCAGATGGTCAAGGGCTGAAGTACAGACGTGTAGAAGGCTCTTTATTGTTTCTGGAGCTTGCATGGATGCACTGGCTCGGAGCCAACTTGGGACCATATGCACATTCACCACCCACCCCCCCCCACCCACCCACCCCCCCCCACCCCCCCCACTCCCCCCCCGACCAAAGAAGAGGTTGGCGTTTAAATGATACTCGCAGTGAGACTGGATACACACATGAAAGGAAAGCAGCAAAGAAAGAAAGAATCTGTTTGATTGGAAACGGTTTCTTCGACAACGATTCACGTCGCAATATATTCCGCGAAACGTTTTGAGACGTCTCGAAGACGTGATAAGGCGCCACACCAAATGCAAGGATTATTTTTGTTATTATACTAACGCCGTGTTATCCTATTTTGTGGATGAGGAGAGAGCAACTTGCTTTCTTTTCCTTAGTACTTTTGAGCGTGCACGATTTGGCAAATTCTTAAATTCGGTTTTAATTTTGAAGCCTGTTTTAATAATAACAACAATAATAATCCTTGCCTTTGATACGGCACCTTATCACGCCTTTGAGACGTCCCAAAGCGCCTCACAGTATACACTGTAAAGTTAATTTACTGTATGTTTTATGGACAAAACTCTATATTTTTCTGCACTGCCAGGTATTAGAGTAAATCTAAACCCAGTCCGAACATGGTCAACATTTATGACAAGTAACTGCCACCTGCTAATGAGATCGGGATTCAGAAGAAAGAAAGAAATTGAAGAATTAGTGAAAAATAATAATAATTTGGTCCCTTCAATCCACAACTGCTTGTGGGGACGCTGCTGTGCGCAATTGGCTGCCTCGTTTCGCCCGCAAAATGCACGGTTAATTCACTTTACCGTATATTCCCTGAGGCGCTTTGAGACGTCTCGAAGACGTGATGAGGCGCAATATCAAATAGAAGGATTATTATTATTATGATGATGATGATGATGAGATACAGGCATCCTGGTGACATTGTCAGGAAACTGTTTACTGTTGGTTTGTGCTCAACCCGAATCGGAATCATAAAAAGTTTACGACGCACTGTGCCTGTTCAGGATAAGACAAGAAAGAGGACACACAATAAGCTGACCTCCCCGTGAAGTAGTTTCTCTTAAGGTAAATATTTGAATTGCACATTTGTGAGCCGCAGCAAAAGGCAGTCAGTCGAATGTGGTGGTTCCGAGCTCGCCAGTGCTTTTTAATCAGTTCGAATTCTGAGCGCATTGACACAAACGCTTAACGTCGAGACTCTCTGAGAGGGGACAGTCCACGTTTGTGGCATCTCAGATCTCGGATAGATGACTGCCTTTTCGTTTCATTCCACTTTGCAGAGCGCTATTATGTAATGATTTTCCGCCGACGCTGCTCACAGTCGCAATTGTTCTGAAGGAACTTGATTGTAGCAGTGGGTAACCTAAGACTTGGTTAATCTGACCCAAGGTTCAGTGTTGCCAAGTCCTTTGTTCTGAATGGGAAGCCGGCCAAATGCAACCAGGCGAGGTTCTTTTTCAACGATTTAATTGTCCTCAGCAGCGAGTACCTAATACTTATATACTTATAATGTTATATTACACCCAAGGTATGCAGTATGCCTTGAAATAAAACCCAATCGCAGGGTTGTATTTTATGTCATTGTAGTTTGAACGATGCGATTCAATCGTCGGAACCCGAATCCCCCCTTTTTTTTTCTCTCTCGATTTAAATCTTCTCACCTGATGCGTATCAATTGTGCTTTTTTTTTAAGCAAAGATTTATGTTTCGTTTTTTTTGGGGGGGGGCTTTTCTTGAGCCGAGGGGGGTAATGCAATCGGAGATAATCCTTGCATTTGATACAATGCTGAAACGGCTCATGTCTCTTCACGGACAATTTCTGTCAAGTGTGGTGACTGTGTTAAGTTCTGATTCAGAACTCCGCTGACCGTATTGTCATCCATACTAAACTCCGTACCCCCATCACACCAGCCCTAGCCAGGCTCCACCGGCTCCTTATCACAGAACTGATTGATTTCAAGATCCTCTCACTCGTCTACAAATCCCTTCACGCCCCGGCACCTCCCTACCTTGCTGGCCGGCTGTCTCCCCCCACTCCTCTACCCACCGCCTCCCTTGTCTGGCTCTGGCTTCATGCGTGTCCCTTGTGCCCTCTGCTCCACCATCGGCGGCCGCTCTTTCAGCCGCTACTCCCCAAAGCTTTGGAACTCTTCCCCCCAATCCCTCCGCCTCACCCTCCCCCTCCTTCCCCTCTTTTTAGATCACGCCTGAAGACCTTCCCCATCGACCGCGCTTACGGTCACCTCCTACCTCTCCCCACGGCTCGGGGTCAGGCTCCGCCACTGCTAAGCGCTCCAAGACCCTGCCCTGGGTAAAGGACGCTATATAAATGCAAGTTGTTGTTGTTGTGTATATGTAGGCAAACACGGCAGCCAATTTACAGACAGGCACGTTCAAACAGCCATGAAATGAATGGAGTTTATCTGGGGCCGGGAGTAACAGCTTTCTCTTTTGGAGTAATATCATAGGAACTTAACATCCACCTGAATAGATAGACAGGACCTCAGGTTTAATATTTCTTTTGAAAGACAGCCCTAGAACAATGCAACACATCCATAATAATGTCCTGGACTATCAACCTAGACTGTGAGCTCGGGATCCCAACTTTCTCATCTGGAGGCCAGATCACAACCAACGGAGCCCGGCTGACACGGTTACCTGATGGAATTCAAGGTTGGAGATGTACCTTTATTTGGGTACGTTTCTGTCAAGAGATCCTCAAGATCAACAAGAGCCAAGATGGGCCTTGTTATTCTCTCAGCCCAACCCACGTGCCTTGTTGCCCTGATACCAATTAAAGGACCGTCCCTCCACTATCTTTCGCCAAAAGCCTGCCCAGTTTGCTGGGGAGCAAACCCAACAATTCCCTAATTCAGATTTTAGTTACAGCGCCTCATCACGTCGATAAGACCCCTCCAAGCGCTTCGCAGAACATGCTGCAAAGTGGAGTGACTGTGGGCAAAATGCGGCAGCCAACTGTGCCACAAACGGTCGTGGATTGAGTGGTCAGGTATTTTTTCTCTCTCTTTTTTCAGAGGTGATAAAGCGCTATATCAAATGCAAGGATTATATTATTATTAGATTTAAAATGAATTCAAAGTGGATTCTTATTTAACACCGGGTTGCTCAACATTGCTGGTCTGTGCTCCAGACTGGGTTTAGAGTGATTTCAAAACAAACGACGGTAACTGATGGTCTCAAATTCAGTTTGTATTTTGGTGCTTTTAATCCTCCTTTACTGGTGCAATATATAAACAAAATGCTCCCGTTACTATAATCCCACAAACTGTAAAGGCAATTACATAGCAGCTGCTGGCACTGAGATCCGATTATACCCAAAGTCTACTCGCCTGAATTCAAAGTTTTCTTTAATATTCCTTAATATAAGGGTAAAACGCATGCTTTAAAGAATCTGGTGACTCACTTTTTGTTCAGTACAAAGCGCTATTTACCCTTTGAGGACTGAAAGACCTTTTCATCTTTCCAAATACACACACATCTTTTCTTGCCAGAGCATCTGCAAGGATGGTGTTCTGTGAACTTCCCAACGGCTGAATAGCAAGTGGAATTAGACAAGCACATAGAGCATTTCTGAATTCATCGCATCCTGGGAAAAAAGCTGCAATCATTGAAATCCTGTTATACAGTGGGAAACCTTTTATAGGGAAAATCATTTTGGTGTGCATGATAAATTGTCTCCCTATTGGGTTGCTTGAGTGTATAAGAGGCAACTAATAGAATGCTCTGGAGTACATTTTAGAAGCTTTTCATTTAAAAAAAAGAGAGAAAACTTCATTGTAGCAGCGTTCGTTGCAGAAGGGTACGTCTTTTTCAGAGGTGGGGGGGGGCGAAATTTGGTGTTAAAACAATAATAATCCTTGCATTTGATATAGCACCTCATGAGGCCGTTGAGGCACCTCAAAGCGCATCGCAGAATATACCGTAAAGTGAATTAATTGACGGTGTATTTTTGTGGGCGAAATGCGGCAGGCAATGGCCCACAGCAGCGTCCCCACAAACAGTCGTGGAATGAGCGACCAAATTATTATTATTTGTTTCTTCTTATCATTTTATTTTTTTGAAAATCAAAGGCGTCAAAAGCGCTAAGGAATTACGCAGTGGGTTAACTCGACACAGAATACATCAACGCATTTCTCTCTCTCTCTCTCTCTCGCTGCTTTTTTGGAAAAAAAATAGTCGTCTATTTCCCACCCCCCCCACCCCCCCCACCCCACACTTTTCTTCTGGAGGTGGTGAGTACTGTAAAGGGCGCTATATAAATGCAAGCTGTTGTAGTTGTTGTGAGTCGCACTGAGCTGGACGCTGACAGCACTCCAGCACGTATAAGCCTCTTGAGTGGGTCTGCTTCATGTGAACCCAGGTACAGTGAGAGTCAGAATGCTATTAAAATCGTGCACTGCATCACAGCCAAAACCCTATCCTGTTCTGATCCAATATCCACACGCGCGCACTTTTCAGCCACTGGATAGCGATCAAAATTGAGACGCCTGGGCAATTTTCCCCTCCCTAATCCACAGACACTGAGGTCCTTCTTACTTACCCACATAACCATTTAGACAATGCCGTGTAATATACACTTAAGAGCAGCGCATGCAAAGCCCTGTGCAGCACAGAACGCCTTTTGTTTGAGGAGCTGTCGACTTTCATTCACAAAATGCCAAGGTATGATCGGGCGCATGTCAAGTTTCTCCCAGTTTCGCCCTCTTCTCTGACCTCCTCTCTTTAAAGGCATTTTGTAACGTCCAGAATTCGGCGACTTCTTAAATGCTTCCTTCGCAATGCATCCTGCGCCCATAAAGCCTGCAGTCACTCCACTTTACTGTATATTCTGTGAAGCGCTTCGAGGCGTCTCAACGACCCGATGAGGCGCTGTATAAAATGCAGGGATTATCATTATTAGTATCCTTAATTTTGAAGCCAGTTTTCACTAAGTTTCGTTTTCGACCCACAGGAAGTTAAGACTGAATTCAACAACTGGCAAAGTTCTCCACGGCCCACACTCTTGAAAAGTTTATATACAGATAGGATTTCTGGCCTCCGGCAATACTCCTCCAGCACCGCGTTGGTGTGTCAGCCTAGAACGTGTTCAAACACTCAATGTGGGGCACCACAAACTGACTCAGAGGCGAGAGTACAGCCGAGTAAGCCAGGCTGACACTTTATCATGCACATCCGCTGCTCAATTCACCGCCTCTCCAATAACACTACAGCAAAGGAAGCACTGATCCAATGGATTCATTGCATTTTCACGACTTCCGTGAAACTTGGAGTGAGAGTCCTGGAGTGTTAGTGGTTAGCGCACTTGCCTGGCAAGCGAGAGGACCTGGGTTTGATTCCTGGGCGGGCAGGGCGAAAGCGTAGGCAAGTTTCTTTACTCCACATGCCTCAGTTTACCCGGCAGTAAGTAGGAACCCGGATGTTAGTGGATTGGCGAATCGCTTTTCCGGGGGTAACGATGCCTTCAAAATAATAATGATAGTAATAATTTGGCCACTCAATCCGCGACTGTTTGTGGGGACGCTGCTGTGCGCAATTGGCTGCCGCGTTTCGCCCGCAAAGTATTCCGTCAATTACACTTTACAGTATATTCTGTGAAGCGCTTTGAGACTTCACGTCTCAAAGATGAGATAAGGTGCTACATCAAATGCAAGGAATGTTATTATTATTATTATATGTGAAGCAAAATACAGTTAAAACGTTTGTTAATTTTCTCTGTGGACGTTTAAATTCGGACAATCGAGCGATTGTGTCACTCGATCGTCTCTGGCTAACGCTGCACCTAACCACACATTTACGTACTGCCTTGGCTCAAAATGGTCAGTCCATGTGTAGTACCATTAACATTCCTTTAAATACCCATTTTAAAAGCTTCAAGGAAACCTCAAAATGCTGAGTTTTAGTGGTTTGCTGACAAACAGCATCCCGAGGCTGTTTCATGCGCTGGGTTCAAGCAGAGGATTTCATTCATAACGTCGAACTTTAATCATTGCAACAAAAAAACACACAAGGCCCAGTGATTAACACAAGCTAGATGTGTTGACCCCCTAAATTGTGGGGTTCTCTCGACGCTTAATAGCTGCCTCCGGCCACTGTCATTGCTTTCCCTCGCAAAGGTTTGCAAAAGCAAAAAAAAAAAAACCAACAGTTTGGAACAACATCCGGTGTTGCAAAAAATAAAATAGAAAACAGACCCATTTCGGGGGAGATTTTGGTTTCCATCGATTTTCGGCGGCTATTTTTGGCCGCGATTTATACATGTGGATTCAATGTTCTGTCTTGGAGTCCCCATACAAGTCGATTCTAAAAATAAATAGCGGAGTGGCCTGGCAAATCAAACTCTTTGATGAGTTGTACTGCGTGTGAGGCTCATTTTTTTGCAGTCTGGTCAGTCCCAGGGACGTCGGGCTTGTCAAGAGGATGAGTTAGAAGAGTAAGGGTGACTAACAGAGATGCAACAACAACAACTTGCATTTAATGGCATCTCGGAGCGCTTGACAGGAGGCCGGAGATGGCCAAGAGGATGCAGTGGGTGGGGGGGGTGTAGGAGGGGTGGGCGGGGGTAAGCAAATCGGAGAGGTAGGGAGGTGTGAGGGCATGGAGGGATTTGAAAACGAGTGAGAGGATCTTGAAATCTATCCATTCAGTAATTGGGAGCCAATGGAGCCTGGCGAGGGCTGGGTCTGATGGGATACGGAGTATTGTGCGGGTGAGAATCCGGGCATTGAAGCAAGAGCGGGTTCTCCAGAGTATTGGGCGTGGGTTGGCGAGAGCCCAGGCTTGGGGACCCCAGAGTGGGCGTTGCGGGCAACTGCTGGAGTTCGACCTGCTAAATCTTGCCATTGAAAGGAGTGCCTGTCGAGCTGTTTGTTCATACAGGATTACCTTCTCCGTTAGGGCTTTGGCTTGCAAGGTTAACAGGAACTGAGTGGGAAGAACGAATGCCTTTAATACACATGATGTGAAAGTACACATGACATGGGTGTAGGTTGTTTTTAGCAGACTAACAGAAAGACAGTCCGTAAAGCTTCTCTGCCTTGGGTTTCGATAAAACTGTAAATGAATTATAAATGAACTGAACTCTGTTCGCAACGCTGGGATTCACTGTATCATGAAGCAATCATCATTTGCACTTTCCGTGCTTGTCTGTGCCAAACAAAGGGAGGGCGTGTTGGGGACTGGGATGTTGTTGGATGATAAATTAACAACCGTAAGATCAATCTTCTTTTCCCTTTCACCACCACCACCAACACCACCAACAACAACAAATGACATTTACACGGCAGCTTTCAAGTCGGGAGGACGTCCCGAGGCGCTGGACAGACAGACTTTCGGATCCGAGATGGGGGTTGGGGTGGGGGAGGATGGAGGGCAGGGGGGGGGAAGCAGGGAGATCAAAAGCACGGTCGAAGAGGAGGTTCTTGAGATAATAATGAGTCTTGAAGGTGACGAGGAAAGGGGCGAGATGGAGGGACTGCGGGATGGAGTTCCAGAGGGTGGGTGCAGAATGGCGGAAGGCCCACCCACCAATAGTGGGGCGAGCGAGGCGGGGGACGAGAAGCAGGCCGGAGCCCGCTGAGCGGTGGGAGCGAACAGGATGGTAGGTGGTTAGGAGGTCAGAGAGTTAGTGGAGAGCAAGACCGTGGAGGGTTTTGAAGGTGAGGACCAGGATTTTAAACTGTATCCTCTGTGTGATGGGAAGCCAGCAGAGTTGGGCGAGGATGGGGGTGATAGGGTCACGGGGTTTGGTGCGGGAGAGAACATGGGCTGCAGAGTTCTGGATGATCTGCAGCCTGTGGAGGGAGGAGTTGGGGAGGCCGACAAGCAGGGAGTTGGCACAGTAATGTAATGAAGGTGTGTGTGAGGATGAGGGTTTCGGGGGCGATGTGAGACATGTTGGAGCCGGGCGACGTTGCGGAGGTGGGGGAAGGCAGAGCAGGTCATGACGAGCAGGTCATGACGAGCAGGTCATGACGCAGATGTGACGGAGGCAAGGGAGGGAATCACAAATGGCTTAGTCCACAGATTGTAAGTTGGAAACTCTGAGATGACGCACACAAAGCTGTCTGGTGCAAACACTGCCCTTCCCAAAACATCTTCATCAGCGTTCTTCCACCATTCCAGAAACTGCTCAAAGATTTCTCTGAAATTTTGCTCACTTCAGTGAAACTCACAAACAAAGTTGACATTCAAACAAAGTTAACAATGTCAGCCAGGACACAGGGGAAAACTCCCTTCTCTTTTCGAATACATACACGCTTTCATTTACATCGAGGCTCGACTATACAAACTCACTGCTTGTCGGCCTCCCCAACTCCTCCCTCCACAGGCTGCAGATCATCCAGAACTCTGCACCCAATGTCCTCTCCTGCACCGGGCTCCGTGACCCTATCACCCCCATCCTCGCCCGACTCCGCTGGCTTCCCATCACACAGAGGATACAGTTCAAGATCCTGGTCCTCACCTTCAAAGCCCTCCACAGTCTTGCTCCCCCCTACCTCTGTGACCTCCCTGCCATCCACCCACCCCTACCCCGAACCCCATCTTGGGTCCGAGACTCTGCCTGTCTAACGCCTTGGGACGTCCTCCCGACGTGAAAGGCACTTTACAAATGTAATTTTGTTGTTGTTGTTGTTGAATGGGATCTTCAAAGTCCACCCAAACGGGCAGACAGTTTTAACGTCTCACCTGAAGGCCGGCACCTCCGGCACCTTCAGCGCTCCCTAGTACTGGGTTGAAACGTCAGCTCAGATCATGAATCAATCATCATGGGCATTTGACGACGAGCTTGAACACACAAACCTCTGACTCAGAGGCAAGAGCCTTGATGCCAGAATCAGACTTGCATGTTATCTCTGGGTTCTTGTGGATTATTTCAAAGTGATTTCATTCTTAGGTTGTTACTAATGGTAACAAACAAATGAATCATTTCTTTGAAGTCACTGACGGATTTCTTCCATTTCCTGGTAAAGGAAAAACATTGTTTTGTTGGGAGGAACCATTCCTTCATTTCTCCTCTCCTTTTATACTAATGATAATAATCCTTGCTTTGATATAACGGCTCATCACATCATTGAGACTTCTCAAAAAGCTTCACAGAATACACTGTAAAAGCGAATTGACTGTGCATTTTGTGAGCGAAACGTGGCAGCCAATTGCGCACAGCAGCGTCCCACAAACAGCCGTGGATTGACGTGACCAATTATTTTAAGGGATTATTATTCCAGAAAGTGATCTGCCGATTGACTAACAACCGGGTAACCGTTTACGACGAGGTAAACAGAGGCGTGTAGAGTAAGGAAACTTGCCTAAGATTTTGCCCCGCCTGTTTGCATACAAATACACAGTCACTACACTGAACGGTTAAATCTTTAAATGCTTTAAGACGTCTCGACAACGTGATGAGGCACCAACCCAATTGCATCGGTTAAACACACGCAGAAGTCAGCAGCAACACTTCTGTAATATTATAATAATAATAATAATAATAATCCTTGCGTTTGATATCGCGTCTTATCGCGAAATCTTCGAGACGTCTCAAAGCGCCTCACGGAACATACCGTCACGCGAATGGACCGTGTATTTCGTGGCCGAGAATTGCCACGATCAAAAGCAATATTAAAATTGTCGTTCCCTTAGGAGGAGAGATTCTTTACGTTTTCTGCCTCGTGAATCGCCGGGGCGGGTCTGTGGTTTTAACTGTGGCGAAAACGTAGGTCAACTGACCCGAAACGAAAAGAATGCAAGGAATAAACAACATCCGTCTCCGTGATGGAGTCGCTTGTGGCTTGATGTGGGCAAGCAGTTCTTTTGAAAATTGGACAAAACATCACAGGAAAGTTTTGTGACTCGCTCTGCGTGCAATCAGAGCTCCTGAGAACCAATTCAGGCAAACAAAATTCTATGTGGGTACACTCTGCAGATGTGGGTTTGCGGTCTGAGGCCATTTGTTTGCTTTTATTTTTGTTTAGAGAGAGAGAGAGACGGAAAAAAAAGGAAAGGAGGTCCAGGCCTCACAGCACAACTTTCCGTACGTCTCATGTTTCCAACTTTCCAACTGCTTTGGAACGACAAGGTAGAAGGTTTTGAAAATGATTAATAATAATATTAATAATAATCCTTGCGTTGGACATGGCGCCTTATCACATCTTCGAGGCATCTCAAAGAGCTTCACACGATACACTGTAAAGTACATTTACTGTACAATCTGCGGCAGCCAAATGTACACAGCAGTGTCCACAACATTCACGGATTGAGTGATCCTTTTTTTTTGAGGGATTATTACCACCAGAACGCGATCCGCCAATTGACTAACAACCGGCTTCCTACTAACTGCTAGTTTAAACAGAGGCGTGCGGAGGAAGGAAATATACCTAAGGTTTCACCTCGTTCGGGATTCGAACCCTGATCCTCTCATTTGCAAGGCGAGGGCTCTAACCAATACGCTAGGTTTCAATAAGGTACGTTGGGCAAGAATCTGTCCCAAGTTGTCTCCCCTGTGACAAAGGTGCCAGGCTTGGCTGATTTGTCACCAGCAATGCCCTGGAGCCCTGCAGACCAGCCCGACTAGAGACCGCCGCAGAGATTGGACTCAATTCTGACACTCCCTTGCCAAGCACGTTACTCTGTGAGCCTTCGCACATCTCCCTTCCTTCCACAATCCCCCTCGGCCTTGGCTGTGTGCACGTGCGGGGTTTATTCATGCGATATTCATCCCCCCCCACCTCACACACCCCAAGGGATGCAGTAAAGAATTGGATGCATTGTGCTGCAATCAGAGGCTGTGTGTGTTACGGCTTGGTGTGCAATTTATTTCACAGATCCTCTGAGCTCAGATGCCTCCTGTAATCAAAAGAACCAACCGGAGATACAACAGGAGGTAGTTCTACAGAGACAGCGGGAGTAAAATGCTTGGGTCCTACATGGGAAACATCAAAGGGGTGAATGTCCCTGATTTCCCCAGCGGGTCTGTAGGCACCGGACTTCTACTTGAGGAAGAAATGCAGCCTTGAGTAATCAACCTTTTAATCAACCTGTGGTTTCGCGTGAGCTTCGCTGTAAGTCATTCCAAACCGCAAAAATAATCAACCAGTTTGCTCGGCTCAAACGAATAAAGAAATCTGGTGGCACTCAACAACAATAGCCAATTACATTTACGCAGTGCCTTTCATGTTGGGAGGACATCCCAAGGCGCTGGGCTAAGGATTTGGACCCGAACTGGAGATTGGGATCAGGAGGGGTGGAGGGCAGGGAAGGTAGGGGTAGGAGGGTGACCAAAGGCACGGTTGAAGAGGAGGGTCTTTAGACGTGCCTTGAAGGAGGCAAGGCAGGGAATGAGGCGAAGAGACTGCGGGATGGAGTTCCAAAGGATGGGGGCAAAGAGGTTGAAGGCCTGACTGCCGATGGTGGGGCGGGAAGGGCAGGGGAATGTGGAGCAGGCCGGAGCGTGCTGAATGGAAGGAGCGGACTGGTTAATGGTAACCTGTTGTCAGCTATTATTGTATTTCATTATTGTAATGACCTATGTAATAACTAATTCTGTGTCCGTGGGGTTTCAGGGCATTCCGAGACACCAACCCACGTGAAGGGCACTGCATAGGTCTCGACCACGAAGTACACAGTCAACCCACTTTCCAATACATTCTGTGAGTTTCGATGGTGGAACGGAGGGCACGATGGACATACAGAAGACCGGAGCCAATCGAGCGGAGGCAAATGGTAGTGGGCTGAGGCGTCAAAGGGAGGGAGGTGCCATGGCGTGAAGGGATTTCAAGACGAGTGAGAAGATCTTGAAATCTCAATGGTGCTCTGAAGGAATACTGGGGTTTGTGGTTAGGAAACGATTGAGTTAAAAAATTCCTGAACCAGATGTCTGGGGGTTTGGGTGGGGGAAGGAATGGAGTTGAAATGGCTGAGATATGATTCGAGAAAGCGCTTGAGACAAGAGTGGTTTAAATGTTCTGGGATATTTCACTCGTAGCATGTTTAAAGTTAGCCACAGCTGTGATGAGTATTGCTTAGGAATGTACTTTGTGCTGGAAAATGGAGCTAAAGAGGGCTTAATTGGTGAGTTTGTGGATCGTATTCATTGCACTCTCACATGACCACTATCAAAATGACACGAGTTGTAAGCAATGACATGTGAGTACGTCTCAGCGACAGATGTAACATGTATTCCTGTCTGCCTGCGCGTGTGCGCGCGTGTGTGGGGTGGGGTGGGGGTGGTGTGTGGAGGAAAGAGAATGTGTGTGCGTGCACCTTTTTTTCAGACAAAGGCAAATTTCCATGAATATGCTGAACTGGGGAATGTGGTTTGTATACTCTTTAACCCCGAGCGAGAGGTTTTCTGTGTACGTCAGACACTCAAGGGACTCAAACAAGATCTGAGACAATGGTAAAAAAAATATTTAGGGAGAGATCTCTTGTGTTTAGATTTTCTCTACTTTCTTGTTGAGTTGAATAACAATAACGATCCTTGCATTAGATATAGCGCCTTATCACATCATTGAGCCATCTCAAAGCGCTTCACAGAATACATTGTGAACGTGGATTAACCGTGTATTTAGTGAGTGAAACGCGGCAGCCAATTGCACACAGCAGCGTCCCACAAACAGTCGTGGATTGAATGACCACTTTTTTTTTTCTTCGGAGGGATTATTACCCCCAGAAACTGGTCCGTTAATCGACTAAGAACCGGGTTCCTACTTACTGCTAGAGGCGTGTGGAGTAAGGAAACTTATACTGTGATTATATTTATATTATTCTGAGTTCTGACGAATAGTCATGGACCTGAAACGTTAATTCATTTTCCTCTCTCCATACATACTGCCTGACCTGCTGAGTGTTCTCAGCGACTTCGGTTTTTATTTATATAATATTTGTTTTAAAAAAACTTGGTCTCAACTTTGAAGCTGCGATCACGTAGTTCTTTGAATGAAATTTACAGAAAACCAATTGCAGAATTAAGACCACGGGCAAGAATTTGCTAAATACTGCTCGCTCCGAAATGCTACAAAAAAAAGCTAAGCAAGTCTAGACTCGGGTGGAATTATCACATGGTCGTATCACATCACGGGTCCCAATCTTCACCACACCAGGAATTTTACTGTGGAGAATGGACAGCTCTTTCAGAGAGCTAACACACTGCCCTCATCCGAAGCTATGACTATCTGCAGTTCTATCACTGCCCATTTCTTTTACGGGTGACATTACCTGTTTTTCACTGAGCCCCAGTAGTCACCCTCCACCCCACCTGATCCCAACCCCCAGCTCAGGTCCCAAATCCCTGACTGTCCAGCGCCTTGAGACGTCTTCCTGACGTGAAAGACACTGTACAAATGTGAATTGTTGTTGTTGTTGATGTTGTTGAGGATCTTCTAAGCGCCTGGCGATTACAACAACGTGCTTTGATTTCAATTCTTTTCCCCCACCTGGAGTGAATATTGGCCCGAGCAGCACTTGAATTTGCACACAGTGCTGGGGGGGAGCACTGCCTTGTTGGAGGTGTCGTCCTTCGGATATGCCGTTCAATTGAGGTCCCGTATGCCTGTTCAGGTGGATGTTTAACTTAAAAAAAAAACGCCACGGCTTGGAAGGAGGAGGGCGTTCCTCCTGGTGTCCAGGCCAACAATCCCCCAGATAAAATCGGTACGTTCACAACTATCGAAGGTCAAACGGTAAAAATAATCGAATGAATGGAAATATTCAACGCAAGCCTCGTTAAGATGCAGGATCCCTTAATGCTCTTGCGAGTGTCCGATGTGAAGCATGCATGCTTTTTATCTGAAAGAGGAAATGATGGTTAATTATACTTGTGGCTACAAACTAATGACAGCAACTTGCGTTTATATAGCGTCCCTCACGCTAGGGTAGCATCCCGGAGGGCTTGACAGTGGCGGAGAGATGACCGTAAGCCCGGTCGAAGAGGAAGATCTTCAGGTGATTCTGTGATCTATATTTCTCTTCGCTACACGAAACACTGGCAAAACTTGCCCAGTCTTTTTAACCTCTGTACTCTGTTATTCGACTGAGGGCTCGTGCACATAATGTTTCCGAGACGTCACTGTGTGCAAATTGGCTGCCTACAAAACACAAAGCTTCACAGTACAATTCTGTGACGCTTTTGAGACGTCCTTATGTTGTGAAAGGCGTAGGGAATGATTAACTTCACAAATGAAAGATGCACTGCCCAAAGTCGCCCACAATTTGAGACTGCGTTAACGTCCAACATATTATCCTTAGGGTTTTCTACATGAAAAAGACAGGGAGTCAGAAACATCAGTCTTGTGGGAAAAGTAGTTGTCACTGGTAATTGGTTGTACTGTAGTCGTGTCCTTCAATCAGATAAGATCAGCTGTGGGGACTATTATTCTCTAAACAAACATCAGAAGCAGCCAGACAGTGTGAGGTATTTTGCTGTTTTCCTCTGGAAGAACGAAGGGGATAAACAAATTAATTATCTCCCTCGCCCCCTGTCTCACAAGTGTTTTAATGTCTCCGTTGAGCGAGATGATCAACACAGCCTATTTCTGTTTAACTGTGGAAGAGCAAGTGGTTAAAAATAATCTAATTGGGGATATTCAACCGAACCCTTATTGAGATACAGAATTCTTTAATGCTCTTAAGTGTGTTTGAAGTGAAGCACGTGTGTGTAAGTGTGTGTGTTTTTTCTGCAAGAGGCAACGGTAGTTAATTATACTTGTAGGTAAAAGACGACGACTTGAATTTACACAGCGCCCCTCACACGGGATAGCGTCCCGGAGCATTTGACAGTGGCCGAGCCAGGGGCAAGGGAGAGGTGACCGTCGGCACGGTCGAAGAGGAAGATCTTCGGTTACAACCAAACCGATTTTGTGATCTATATTTCTCTGCTCCACCACACGAAACACTGGCAAAACTTACCAATCTTTGTGCTCCTTGTTCAATAGTTTAGAAGTTAAGCAGGTTGGGAGGTGGGCGGAGAGGAGAGGATTTATTCTATTTGCTGATCCTAATGAGAGACCTGCGGCAATTTATTAAATTGAGGGAATCGAACGCATCAGAAAGTAACTAATAGCTTTAATGTGGGTTATTTCCCGTGCAATGTACAGTCTTGTTGGCTGACTCTTTATGACACATTAATAATTTTAACTGATACCCAGGAGCACACACCCCAGAGGTGGTCTGTTTAAGTGAATTATACAGAGGCTGACAACCTTACTCTGATATCGTGGCGAACCAGGAAGTTGTCCATTAATAGGTGGATTGGACGTAGAGCGCCTGAGTACATCACTTTGCCATCAAGTGCTATTGTAATAATAATAATAATCCTTGCATTTGATATAGAGCCTTATCGGGTCATTGAGATGCCTCAAAGCGCTTCACATAATGTGCTGTAAAGTGAAGTCACTGCCTATTTGTTGGATTGAGTGACCAAATAATCTTTTTTTTTGAGGGATTATTACTCCCGGAAAGCCATCGGCCAATCGACTAACAACCGGGTTCCTACTTGCCGTTAGGTAAACCGAAACGTGTGGAGTAAAGAAACTTACCCAAGCTTTCGTCCTGCCCGGGAATCGAACCTGGGACCTTTTGACTTGAACCGTGGAATTTACGTTGTAGTAAAAAAAGAGAGAGGCAGATGCTTTTGACGTCAAATCCATTGCAGTGTCTGAGCGAATGACTCTAAATACAGCGAGGGAGAGAGGGAGAGCAATCCATGAAGCTAGATAGCATGGAAAGGGGAAAAATTCACCTGTGCAGCCCTTACTGAGATTGGGGTTCGGGGATATTGTCAGAGGGGTGAAGGGGGAATAGTAATAACAATAATAATGATAATCCTTTCATTCGATACAGCCCCTTATCACGTCGTTGAGACGTCTCAAAGTGATTTTGTGATCATGCCGTTCACATCGGGAGGACGTCTCAAAGAACAGCACAACATTCACTGAGTCAGGTTACCTCAGTCGTAGGTGACCCATCTGTGTAGATATCCGAGTGTCTAGTTTCACTGGAACAGCATCAAAAACGATATCAATCCACGATCACTCAATCCACGGCCTGTTTGTGGGGACGCCGCTGTGCGCAATTGGCTGCCGCGTTTCGCCCACAAAATACACAGTCGATTCACTTTTACAGTGTGTCCTGTGAAGCGCTTTGAGACGTCTCAACGACGTGATAAGGCGCCGTATCAAATGCAACGACTATTATTATTATGATGATATAAATGCAAGTCGTTGTCTTTGTTGTCGTTAATTCACTTTACAATGTATTCTGTGAAGCGCTTTGAGACACAGTGTGATAAGGGCTATATCAAATGCAAGGATTATTATTATTATTATCATTATCAGTTCCAGATTGTAGAATAAGCAAACACAATGGGGTAATTCAAAGAAGCACGAAAGATCATTTATCACTGTTCAAGTGCTTTTGAGATAGATATATATGCTTGTAGATGGGTACAATGCACATTTAAAACTAATATTTAATTTACAAACCAGTTCTGTGCTTTGCACGGGGAGGTGGAGGAGGAGTTATTTTATTGGAGACTGATAGTCAGCGCACTTTAGGTGCAGCGTTTTGAGATATTACCTACAAATACCCAAACCACTACACTTTATAGTAAAATCCTGCTGAGTGCTTTCAGTTGTCTCGTGACGTGATAAAGAGCTGTATCAAATTCAAGCATTTATATTGATTTACGACGTATCAACACAAGTTGTTCCTGCCTGTCGCACAGGACCAGCCAACTCTTGCTCTGTGTTTATAATTGGGATTTTAGCAATTGAGAAGAGGTGCAGCACAGTTTTATGGATGATCACTCTAAGGCTCTGTTGGTAGCACTCTCGCTTCTGAGTCAGAAGACTGTTTCAACTTGTGTCGTGTAAGCTGATACTCCAGTGTAGTGATGGGGGGTTTGCTGCATTGACGGAGGTGCCGGCCTTCGGATAAAATGTAAAACTGAGCTCAAATTGACTGCTGCATTTGTCGACAAAACACACAGCCACTCACTACACTTTACAGCAAATCATATGTCGCCCTTTGAGACTGATTTCCTTTAGATCCTTTAGAAAGGCTCTATCACATGCAAGAATTATTATTATTATTAGGAAGCATATTTTTAATTCAATCAATTTTATTCCAAATCTTATTACTGTTATTAAATATGTTGGACTTAAAATGATACGGTCTTCTTAAAAATGCCAATACGTCAGAGGGCATCAATAGCGATCCAATCGCATGTCTAATTTATTGCAAAGCTTGAGAAAGAGTTATGAATTATCGATCACGCTTGCAACAGATTAAAGTGCTGTAGCATATTGGATAGAGCACTCGACTCGCAAGCGAGAGGAACTAGGATTGATTCCCAGGCAGGGCAAAACGTTAGGCAAGTTTCCTTACTCCACACGCCTCTGTTTACCTGGCAATAAGTAGGAACCCTGTTATTAGTCGATTGGCGGATCGTTTATCCGGGAATAATAATCTCTTCAATTATTAAAAAAATAATGATAGGTTATTCAATCCACGACTGTTTGTGCGGACGCTGCTGTGAGCCATCGGCGGCCGCGTTTCGCCCACAAAATACAGTCAATTCACTTTACAGTATGTGCTGTGAAGCGTTTTGAAGCATCTGGAAGACTTGATAAGGCGCTGTATCAAATGCGAGGATTATGATTATTCGTCCGAGAACCTACTTCGGACCGACATAAGTGTGTAACATTGTGATCTTACGCGAGACTTCTCTCTAAATACTGTAGGTAAGACCTTTCAGTTCCTCGTTGCTAATGCATTACCATGAGAAATGCAGCTGAAGGAAGCTATTTGAGTTCGATTGTTTCAGTTAAGCAGCTGTCATTTGCCTTACATTATGTATTCTACGTGGCGCTATGCTAATTTCAGAGAGACAATTTTTTCGACAATAAGTACTCCATCCACTAACAGAAAACTCTTTATGGACTGACCCCCAGGGAGCTATAGGCTGAGCCAAATCAAACAAAGGCTTATTACTCCGACTGGGTCTGTCTGTGCCAACAATAAACCATGAACTTCACAGCACATTGCGTCCAATCTGTGTGCAGTTAACACCTGGCCCAAGATTTTTTTATGGCAATTAATCAAGATATCAATCAATTGTGACAAAAAAAAATTAATGACTGGCACGGAGTTTTACAGTAGAGAGGGCGAAACGTAATGTGCAATGCAATATATATCTTCCTTTAATTAAACACGGCCGTGTGTTGCTTTCTCGACGAGTTTCCGTAGCCCGGCTTGGTGTTCGGCTTATTGCTTGTGTTTAGCGGCTCTATGATCAACCCGTAATGTCTTGCAACTCGAGCCTAAGGCTGCGCCCCTGCAAGGCTGCGTACACACATTCGCTGCACGTGCATTTGACTTGCGCTGGATTGTGTTTTAACGGGCTTAAATCACTTATAAGCGCATACAGAGAAGTGGGTGCTGCTTCTCCTCGATACAGCTGGCATGATAACACAACAGCGCAGACAGACAAAGAGAGCAAGTCACCCATTTCAGTAGGGAAATGGGCACTGCTCTCTGCCATTAATGGGCACTCATTAATTATAGCTGCAGCAGCTTAACGCTTTAAGCCTCCAGGGATAGAGTTCTCCCCTCACCTCCCTCTCTTCCCACCCCCTGCCCCCAACCCCCAGTCCACCGTCCTGCTGGTACTTGTGCGAAAGGCCCATGATTTTGGGATCATTTTAATTAAATGTCTATTTGTGTCATTAATGAATGCGGAACACACCAGGCTCCAGGTACTGCGAGCTGAACAAAGCGCTTCACGGAATATGCTGTAAAGTGTGGTGACCATATATTTTGTGGGTGAAACGCAGCAGCCAATTGGGGCACAACAGTGACCCACAAACAGCCATGGATTGAAGTGATCAAACATATATACACACACACACACACACATATATACATACATAAAACTCTTCAGAAGGAGTGATTAGTGTTCGCTACTGAATAGAACAGTTCCGTTAACCTACCTTTTAGATAAGACAGAGCAAATAGTAAACTCCTGCCTGAAACTGTTACTGTGTAAATAATTTTCAGTGAACGCTATTTATTGCTGGGGTTTTATTGCCACTTTTCTACGGTCAGGGTTCTCGCCAACGGTAAGAGCTAAATCCTTAACCGTTGGAAATCCGTGCCTCTACCCCTCCGTCTCGTCTCCGATCTGTCGTGATATTCTGCCTCACAACCCACTCTTTGACTATGCCTATCGTCACCTCCCCCGTCCCCACTCCCTTGCCCACCCCCCGCGCACCTCCCTCATCCCCCGCCCCGCCTAGTCCTTGGTTCATGACTACTAGTCAATTAATGGACTTAATTCATGAGTTCCCCAATTACTTCCTCCTTTAATCCTCGGTGCGTGAGTTCCATGTGGCGCGAGTACAATCTCATTTCGTCGGAAGCACGGTGTACCTGTGTCAGTGCACACTCTTCCCAGGCACTGCATTGGAATGTCAGCCTCGCCTATGGGAAGGAATCTCTTGCCCCTCTGATACCCACTGTGTCCAAACTCCAGATACTAGGCCTTAAACACACCAGGTTTCTTCCCAGTTCTTTTGCCCCCAAATCATGTCCGCTCTTTCCCTGGGTTTTCCCTCTCGAGTCCTCACTTGGGCCACGGAATTCGCCCAGAAATATACAGTCAATTCACTCCATAGTATATTACGTGAAGCGCTCTGAAGACGTGAAAAGCGCTATATCAAATGCGAGGATTGTTACTGTATTGTGAATCTGCCACATCAAATGAAAATACATTGTAAGAAAAAAAATCATGGAGGACTTTGCATTTGCACGAAAAAAAATATGATGCAAAGCAATCATCTGTTTGGTAAAAGAGATTGCTCTCAGAGAAACTTTCTTCAGACCTGCTCTAAACTTTCAGTTTCTTCCTTTCAGACTCTATAAAGAGTCACGGATGCTGAGATCAACTCTCTCTCTCTCTCCTCCCACATACCCCCCACCCCCCCTCGCCCCGGCCCACCGAAGAACAAACCCACTTCCTAAACCGCGTCATAAATTATCCATTAACATCGCAGCTCACATCAATCAAATCCCACCACCCCCGCCCCACTTGCCCGGCTGAACTTGTTGTGAACGCCCATCTCCTCTCCACCATCACTCCCACTCCCCCCCCCCCCCCACCCCTCACCCCCACAATTCTCCCTCCTCTCTCCCAGTACCATAATTGATATGATCTCCGTTCATTAATATATAAGTAATATGCGGGGGACAAGAGATTAACAGGGCGTCAGTGAAAAGTAGGTCAAAGGTGGCCCGAAAGAAGTCAGAACAGCTCATGAGCACAATATACCCACATTCTTATGACATCCCAAATCTCAAGTGACTTTGTCACGGTGTGACTGGCGAGGATTATACAATACAGCAGAAACTATGGGGAGGTTTGATACTCAAAACGTTATTGACGTCTGGTTGTTTAGATGGTATTAATCCGAAGGATAACGAAAACAATTAGAATAGTGGACACATATTTGATAAGCGCCTCCGTCAGAAGGAATTATCCTTCACAAATGGTGCTTTACGGTGAATGGATCTGACCTGGGAGGTGGAGCTTTCTCTGTGATCCATCAAGGATTTCCTCATGGGGTTCAATAAGCTTATCAAAGCTGCAAGGATGTCCTAATACAAAAAGTACTATGTGGGGGTGAATATAGAACTATATAGACCTCACCCCACACGCCTCTGTTTACCCAGCTTTAAGTAGGAACCCGGTTGTCAGTTGATTGGCGGATCGCTTTCTGAGGGGGGTGGTAATTCCTTCAAATAAAATATATAAATAAAACAATAATTTGGTCACTCAATCCACGCCTGTTTGTGGCGACGCTGCTGTGTGCAATTGGCTGCCGCGTTTCACCCAGAAAATATACAGTCAATTCACTTCACCGTATAGTTTCTGAAGCCCTTTGAGGTTTCTCAACGACGTGATAAGGAGCGATATCAAATGCAAGGATTATTATTATTAATATAACTCCTGGAGTGAGGATGTTGGCTCGGGACTGTCACTGGCTGAATTTATCAGGAGGTTAGAGATTTCAAGCAGAGAGTTGTTAAAACAGTTGTTAAAACGTGGCTTTTGACACAAGTTGGCGACTGAGACCAAGACATTATTTGAAAGGGAATTGGCTGAGCATCTGAATTGGAACAGTATATAGAGGTTATGGAGAGAGCATGTAATTGGGATTAAAGTAATTAACGCCAGCAGAGGACCTGTTGCTGAGCACTCTGGAGGAGGAGTTTGCTTCCCGGGAAGCATGTCGATTTACCAAACTCTTCGCACGAGGACCTGGATTAAACAGATTAAACCTGGTACGTGCCATTGGACTTGGATCTCTAGATCATCAAGATGGCTGGCCGTCACAAGCTGTCCTGTAAAGGTCCTCCCATCACCCTGAAGGCAAATAGTTTGTCAAACAACTGATAAGAAAACCCTGAAGTTTAGGATAACGCCTGCTGGAAGGTGTTACCTGGAGTTCAGGTTTTTGAGGACATTTATTCATAAAACCACCTTGATTAGTATGCAGAAATAAGACCACGCTACTTAAACGTTGCATCTCCAACTAGTTTTCACACAGCAATGTCACGCAAACAGCCGTGGAGTGTGTGACCAATCTTTATTTGATGGATTGTGGGTCAGGACACCGGGAGAAACCCCCTTCTCTTTTCAAATAGCGCCATGGGAGCTTTAACGTCCACCTGAACAGGCAGACGGTTCAATGTCTCTCATCCGAAGAACGACACTGACAATGCAAGACCCCCCCCCCCCGCCCCCCCCCCCGCCCCCAGCACGGCATTGGAACGTCAGCTTAGACTATGTGATTCCAAGTCCTGACATGTGAGCCCACAACCTTCTGACTCAGAGGCAATGCCACTGGGCCAGACTGATAAACTGGGTCAGACTGCACAGAAGGGGATATCTTTATCTGTTGGTACGTTTGCACTTTGCATTTGCGCACCTGCTGTGACACATAAAGGAAACTATTTTGACGCCTTAAAACCCCAGGTAATCAAAAGGTTCTCTCTCTAATGTTAGACCGTCACCTGAACGAGGTTCATTTCAACACACCTGCAACTTAACTAAGTGTCAAAAACATTTTGCATCGCAGTTAGTTGTGACTTTATTACGATCTCTTTCCATTTCACATGAAAGGGGAAAAACCCAATCTCCTCAATTGGCACAAGTGAATGTTGTATGATTGTCAGCAGCGAGGCTTCAATAAATCAAACGCCAAGCTCTTTAAAAATCATCATAGCCCTGAACGAGAGATTGCTTTGGGCTGCGCTTTCAGACACTACCCCCGAAACTCTACAGCTCTCTCCCTCTATCCCTCCGCCTTGCCCCCCACCCCTCTTCCCCATCTTCAGGTCGTGCCCGAAGTCATTGCTCTTCGACCGTGATTACCGTCACTTCCCTCGACGTTGTGCTCTCTATTGTCAAGCGCTCTGGGAAGCCACACGGTATAAATTCAGGTTGTTGTATATTTTGCAGGCAAACGCGACTGCCAATTTGAGCACGGCAATGTCCCACAAGCAACTATGAAGTGAATGACCCATTTTATCCGGGTGATTGTTGGCCAGGACACCGGGAGAAACTAGCACGGATGCAATCCTTCGACCGCCCAGCAACTTGGGACATCCTCCCGCCAGAAAAGACGCTATATAAATGCAACTTGTGGTTTGTTCTTGTAATCCTTGCATCCGATACAGCGCCTAATCACGCCTTCGAGAACCCGCACAGCGGGTCGCAGGACTTTTACCGCCGAGTGTAGTGTCTGTGCATTTGCAGGCGAGGATCGAGTCTGGGATGGGATCGAGTCTTGATGACTGATTAAAGCAGAATGTTCCCTCGTTGCAGTCTAGCCAAAGCACGGGTTAATGATCCTCAAGTGCAGCAATGCATGTGCACATCGGACAGGACAAATTGCTTGGCAGTGTCAGTCTTACAGGGGCTAACAACTTCATAAGCTGCTGTATGGGTGTAGTGTATGGGTAGCCTGTTGCTAGGGAACTCAGCTTGTGAGCCGACGGTACTCTTATGTTTTTCTTCTTTTTCCACCATTCTGAGCCCGAGCCGGGAATATAGCCGGTATTAAGTTAACTTGCTATCCGCCCTTCGCTAAATAACAATAACCTTGCATTCGAGACGTCTCAAAACGCTTCGCAGAATATACCGTAAAGTGAATTGACTCCATCTTGCTGGAGAAACGAGGCGACCAATTTCACACAGAATTGTCCCACAAACAGTCGTGGATTGAGTGACCACATTGTATGCGTATTTTTTTTGGAAGGATTATTACCCCCAGATCCACCAATCGACTAACCGCTGGGTTGCTACTTACTGCCGGGTAAACTGATGCATTTGGAGTAAGGAAACTTGCCTAAGGTTTAGCTTGGCTCGGCAATCGAACCCGGGTCCTCTCGCTCGTGGGGCGAGTGCTCTGACTGATGCGTTACAGAACTCCGCGTTATAACTAATACGCTGCAGGATTCCACATGAATGAACATACCGATTTACTAGTGTAATAAGGGTACTTACGTGGGCCTTGGGAACAATGTTTACAAGCAATTAGAATGGCATTTATCCTGAAGGGCTTGATTGATTTATGTTAATTGCCTTTTAATGTTTGCCCTTCTTCTCCAATGGCAGTTTCACACACGTCATTTCCAGACGGAACATAAGAATTTGCCGGGCGAAAGAGGACCAAGGTCCATCTAAATTCTTCTTCCACCCTCCTGGCAGTCGTGTCCCAAACTCTATACTGTATCCCAAGATATTATTTCCTATACGAATTCCTATAAGAACATTATAAACAACTTGGCAAGACTTTGGAGACTTGAAACTCAATCCCGAACCTTACATATTAAGCAGGAACCCGGTTTTTAGTTGATTGACTGATCACTTTCCAGGATTAATAATCCCCGGAAAAACAATATGGTCACTCAAAATTTGGACTGTTTGTGGGACACTGCTGTGTGTAATTGGCTCTGTGTTTCATCCCCAAAATATAGTCACTTCACTTTGCAGTTTATCCTGTGAAGTGCTTTGAGACGTCTCAACGACATGATAAGGTGCTATTATTATTCAGTGATCTTTTCCCTCCGCACCTCATTTGACTCCCATTCCCAAGCGACTGTTAAGTTTTGGATGTACTCAGAAAGTGAAAGGCGCTATATAAATGTGAACTACACTACACACACATACTCTTATACAGTCCTATTATTTAAGTCGCTTTAAGAACGTGAAATGAATACTCATACCCTTGGTAACCACACTGCAGTGATGAACCTAAATGACCATTGAAAATCTGCGATACTCTTTTTCGAAAAAAATACTCACTCTTAGATACCTCACAAAGTCTGTGAGAATTTTGAAGTCAGTTCCCTTACCTGAACCAACCAGTGTCATCGGACTTTTCCTGAAAGGAAAAGCGAGAATTATAATAATAATAATAATAATCCTTGCATTTGATCTTTGATCACGTCTTCGAGATGTCTCAAAGTGCTTTAAAGAATATATGGTGAAGTGTAGTGACTAAGTTTTTTGGGCGAAACCCAGCAGCCAATTGCAGCAGCCAATTTCCCCAATTAACTCCGGCAAGCCATCTGCCAATCGTCAATCGACAATTGGTTCCCACTTACTGCGAGGTAAACAGAGTAAGTGCGGAGTAAGGAAACTTGCCTAAGGTTTCGATCCATCCGGGAACTAAACCCAAGCCCTCGCCTTGCGAGGCGAGTGCTCTAACCACTACGCTCCAATAGCTCGGAGCGAACCTGATGTGTGGATCATTTTTTTTTTCGGCGGGTGGGAGAGCGAGTGGTGGTGGTGGGGGGGGGGGGCGGGAAGGATAAACATGTTTGTGCATTCTCCGAAATCCAACCGCAAAATATCTCTGGGAGCAGAGTAGAACAAAGCATCGAGTGCATGCCTTGCCCTCGAGATGTATTATTTCAAACCCGGGCAACAAAAAAATCATGCAGTGAGCTAGCCTGTGTGAAAATCTTTCAATGGTTCACAGTCTCTGCGAGAGACTTTGATTACAAGGATTTGGCACGTCAACCAATAAAACCTGTGAATAGCTTCATATTCATTTGTCACCTTCACAATGGGAAGTTTATATTCCGGCCTCTGAGAATTAATTAACTTAACCATTACAAACCGAGCCATCAACAGGTACTCGGACTGATGTTTTATTGGCTGAAATATTTCCCCCGAAAGGATTATTTCATGTCAAATAATACTTTTTTATTATGTGTATAAGTTTATGTCCCACCCTTTTGGGGCTCCCACCCACAGTCCCTTCCATCACCTCCCTCCATCCCTCGCCTCCTACAAGACCCCGTCTCTCAAGACCCTCCTCTTCGACTGAGCTTTTTGTCACCTACCCTCCCTGCCCTCCACCCCTCCCTGATCCCAACCCCCATCTTAGGTCCAAATCCCTGACTGTCCACTGTTTTGGGGAGTTCCCTCTGACCTGAAAGGTGCCTTACAAATATAATTCATTGTTCTTTTGCGGGGGTGAAGACAGAAAGAAAAGAAAGCTTGACGGCTGTTCAAGTTCAACTCCATGACTGTTAGCCGACACATTTGGTAACGTGTCTTAATAATGACATAATAATAATAATAATCCTTGCATTTGATATAGCGCCTTACCACATCATTGGGACGTCTCAAAGCGCTTCACAGGATACACTGCAAAGTGAATTGACGGTATATTTTGTGGGCGAAACGCAGCAGCCAATTGCGCACAGCAGCGTCCCCGCAAACAGTCGGCGGATTGAGTGACCGCATTTTGTTTAAGGGATTATTACCCCCGGGTTCACCAATCGACTAACAACCTTGTTCCTACTTACTGCTCGGTGAACAGAGGTGTGCGTGGAGTAAGGAAACACGTCTAAGGTTTCGCCCTGCCCCGGGAATCAAACCCAGGACCTGTGGCTTGCGAGGCGAGAGCTCTGACCATTACAGCACAGACCTCCGCGGTCCCGTAAGTCGTTCCAGTTGTTTCCAGTCATTTGATTTTTCTGCGGCGCTGTGCATCTCCAAAGGTTCACCTGCTCGCCTCTTTGTCAGCCCCTTCCCGAGGGTAACATTGTGGTGACCTGAACATCCTATTGTTTAAGCTGTCAGCGGGCATTCTTTGTTCCATTTGAACGAGTGGCTTTGATGGAGGGTGGGGTGGGGGGGCGCGGGTTGCGTCGGGCTGAGGTGTGGGGCGGAGGAGGTGAGTCGAAGGTGGTGGAGGAAGAGACAAAGGCTGGGGGCTGCTCCCCCCCCCCCCGAACGCTTACAAATGTTACTGACCTTTGATAACTCAACGCAGTGTTTTTTTTCCACAAAAAAAAACAAAGAAACACAGCACCATTGATGGATTGCAACCATGGGTCGTTGGATGTAAAATATATCCATTCACTTTGCAGGTGGCTGGTGTTAAAGATCACAACAAGCGCCTGTTGTCGGAGATGAAAGTTTGGCTTTTTCGTCGCCAAAGCTTCGGTCGGTGCAAATTGGCTCCTGCGTTTGCCAACCGAACGCACAGTCACTACACTTCAGGGTTTGAAGCGTTTTGAGACGTCCTCTAGACGTGCCAGAGGCTACATAATAATAATAATGCTTGCATTTGATATAGCGCCTTATCGCGTCATTGACACGCCTCAAAGCGCTTCACAGGATACACTGCGAAGTGGAGTGACTGTGCATTTTGTGGGCGAAACTCGGCAGCCAGTTTGCGCGCAGCGGTGTCCCACCAACGGTCGTGGATTGAGTGACCAAATTATTATTGCATTTGATTCCTAAGGAACCCGGCTCTCTCGGTCTGTTGAAGGCTTTTATATATGAAAGTATAATGAATTGAACTGCTCGAAAAAAAAAAAAAATTACACACAGGGGCTGGTGACTCGCAGTTGTAAAAAAGACAGCGCGATTATTGTTTCAACCGAGAGGTCACTCGCTAGTTTTTCCAATTAAATCGGTCAATTGGATGGTGAAGGAGCTTGAAAAGAACATAATGAGAGACAGAAGCATTGGCACGGATCAGGGCTCACAGGAGGTAACCTGCCCCCATTCTTCCAAAGCATTTCAAGTAGCCAAGTGACCCCAACGTTTGTCGGCCCAGCTCGTGGAAGCATAGCAAAGCGATTTGGGAACCGCACTAAAAAAAAAAATTGCCTGGTACTCTAGGCTTAGCTCTGGGTTAACTGTTAAAGGACGTGAGGAATGTTTCATCCCAAGTGGAGCATTTTAGATTTCTACCTCCTTCTCTTGTTCATCATCTCCCTTGCTGTGTAGTCTTGTGTGGGTCAGAGCTGCTCGCCTCGCAAGCGAGAGGACCTGGGTTCAATCCTCGAACGGGGTGAAACCTCAAGCAGGTTTCCTTTACTCCACACGGCTCTGTTTGCCCAGCGGTAAGCGGGAACCCCGGTTGTTAGTCGATTGGCGGATCGCTTTCCGGGGGATAATAATCCCTTCGAATGAAAAATAATGATTTGGTCCTTCAATCCACGACTGTTTGTGGGGCTCCACTTGTGCACAATTGGCTGCCGCGTTTCACACACAAAAGACGCAGTCAATCCACTTCACAATATATTCCGTGAAGCGCTTTGAGATGTCTCAGTGATGCGATAAGGCTCTGAATCAAACGTAAGTACTATTATTATGTTACTGTACAAAGTTCATTCTGCCACTGTGTATTTGCTCAGTGAACACACGTCCATTGATGTATTTTATGACTGATACAGTGCAATTTACTAAGGAATTCTATATCCTTCGCCAACAAACAAATAAAATAGATAACAATGAGAATAATAATAATGATCCATGAATAAGATATAGCATCTTATCACATTGTCGTAACATCTCAAAGCGCTTCACAAGAGATAATGTAAAGGAAAACGAGACAGACAATATGTGCACAGCAATGTCTCACCAACAGCCAAGGAGTGAGTGATCAACTTTATCGGAGGGACTTTTGGCCAAGACACTGGGAGAGAGAGAGAAACTCCCTTCGCTTTGCAAATAGCGTCACGGGATCTTTAACACCTTCCTGAACAGGCGCAGACGGACCTGAGTTTAATACCTCATCCAAATCATTTTACAATTAGAGTATTAATTTTAAATTCCATCTGATGAACTTCTGAAACACAGAATTAATTACTATGCGCTTACTCTATGCTAATGGGGGACATATATTGGAGAACAACAACAACAAAATTACATTTATAGAGCGCCTTTCACGTCGGGAGGATGTCCCAAAGCCCCAAAGCGCTGAACAGTCAGGGGTCGGGGCCCGACATTGGGGGAGGAGTGGGGTAGGGGTGAGGGAAGGCAGGGAGGTGGGAGGGAGACCAAAGGCGCGGTCGAAGAGGAGGGTCTTGAGACCGGCCTTGAAGGACGCGAGGGAGGAAGCGAGGCGAAGGGACCGAGGGATGGAGTTCCAGAGTGTGGGGGCAGAGAGGCTGAAAGCTCGGCCACCGATGGTAGGGCGGGTCTGACGGGAGACATGGAGCAGACCGGAGCCCGATGGACGGAGGGAGCGGGCAGGTTGGTAGGGAAGGGAAAATGATAGGAAATCACTGATCTGCTTTAATTCCTTTCGATTC
The DNA here is from genome assembly GCF_018977255.1 of Callorhinchus milii. Lineage (NCBI taxonomy): Eukaryota > Metazoa > Chordata > Chondrichthyes > Chimaeriformes > Callorhinchidae > Callorhinchus > Callorhinchus milii. The sequence goes on from NW_024704747.1 coordinate 2,807,355, forward strand.
GGTTTGCATTTTTACTTGGTGGTTCACTACAGACCACATTTGTGCTTTCATTTGCCATAATTGTCCATAATTTATTCAAAGTTTAACAAGCGGATTTACTCCATTTCCTGTGGAATTCCTTGCGATGTGTTATTGAGCTCCTACTTGACGTGCAAAATCCCAGAAGGACTCGTGTAAATCACTTTAAATGATTTAAATTAATAATAATAATAATAATCCTTGCGGTTGAAACGGCGCCTAATCACGTCGTTGAATGAGTCAAAGCGCTTCACAGGATATATTGTAATGCGGATTGACTGTGCGTTGTGGGAGAAATGCGGCAGCCAATTAATTGCGCACAGCAAGCAGTCGTGGATTGAGTGACCAAATTATTCGTATTCATATTTTTGTGGGGAGGGAATTTTGGAATGTGCCTATTCCTGCTGATTTAAATCGAGTTTTGCGTAAAATATATAAGAAAAGAGTCAATAAATGAAATCTGACAGCTTTAAAAACAATCCTGATAATCATTGCATTTGACGTAACGCCTCATCAACGTCTTCGAGACGTCCCAAAGCGCTTCACAGGATACGCTGCAAAGTGAATTGACTGTGTATTTGTGGGCAAAATAGTCCTTACAACTGGTGTGGCGCCTTTCCTGCCGGGAGGACACGTCACAGCTCCCGCTCCCTCCCCGCTTTCATATCCTGCGTAAAGACCTTCCTTTTTTTGATCGTGCTTCTGGTCACCTCCCGCCCCCCCCACCCCCCCCACCCATCTGTCCTGGCTCAGGGTCAGACACCACCACTGTCAAGTGCTCTCGGACGTTAGCCTTCCTTGGAGGGCGCTGTATAAATCCAAGTTGTTGTCGTACTGACTGCGCACGTCGCAGGCAGCAGCCGAGCTGTGAAAGATTTCACGCACGCGCTTTCTTGAGGTGAGGGAGGGACGCGAGGTCAGGGACGGAAACCGCTCGCGGATGTGTAAATAAAGTACTAAACGTGCGACGTATTGTTCTTTAGCGCTGCAGGTGCAATGCCACAAATGAGCACTGTGAGCAAATGGATGCAGATGTACTGGTTATTTGCAGGAAACGATTACTCTGTGGCAAGTGGCACAAGTTAAGACAATCCTACGAGGGTGTGTGACAACGGTCCATTTATAATTCGCTCGGACTGCGAGTTTTTTGCCGGGATCAGAACTTTTCTATTCTTCTTGTTGTGACCCTATCGCCCCCATCCTCGCCCGACTCCGCTGGCTTCCCATCACACAGAGGATACAGTTCAAGATCCTGGTCCTCACCTTCAAAGCCCTCCGTGGTCTTGCTCCCCCCTACAATCTGCGACTTCCTAACCCCTCACCATCCTGTTCGCTCCCTCCGCTTAGGGGGCTCTGGCCTGCTTCACACACCCACACCCCCCGCCTTGCTCGCCCCACTATTGGCGGGCGGGCCTTCCGCCACTCTGCGCCCACCTTTTGGAACTCCATCCCGCCGTCCCGTCACCTCGCCCCCTCCCTCGCCTCCTTCAAAACCCATCTCAAGACCCACCTCTTTGACCGTGCTTTCGATCTCCCTGCTTCCCCCCTGCCCTGCCCTGACCCCCTCAGCTCGGGTCCATAACTCTGTCTGTCCAGCGCCTTGGGACGTCCTCTCGACGTGAAAGGCGCTGTACACATGTAATTTTGTTGCTGTGGTCGGTGTTGTCTGTCACTCGCGGAAACTCATCACCAATTGCTTAAGGGTATCCAAACCAGGCGTGCTAGTCAACACACGGAGATTTCCCTGTGTCTGGAATGGAATGAGCACTCACCCCGGGAAGGTAATTCCTGAGAGTATCGTGCGCAGGTTGGCAAGTGCCAAGGTTTTGGGGAACCTCAGAGTTGCGTGTTAGTGTGACTCCTGGAGTTCAACCAGCTGAAACCGCAGAACTTGCCATTTCAAGCGTTCACCAGCTCGGGCCCACCATAACAACAGCTAGTTTTATTTGGGGGATTGTTGGTCAGGACACCTGGTAGGGCGGGGAACATCCTTCTCTTTGCGAATAGCCCTGCGGGATCTTTAACGTCCACCTGACCAGAGGGTATCTCAGTTTAACCAAAGGATGCCTGCCTTTCCGACATCGAGTCCTGGACGAGAGACAACTTTCTTCAGCTCAACGTGCGAAAAACCGAGGCCCTCCTGATTGGCTCACGTCAGCGCCTCCGCACCTCAGGCGCTGACACCATCAGCATCCAAGGCTGCACTCTCCACCTCTCAAAGCCAGTCAGGAACCTCGGCGTTTTGTTCGACCCTGAGCTGTCCTTTCTCCCTCACATCCGCACCACAACTGGCACCGCCTTCCATCACCTCCGGAATATCGCCAGATTACGGCACTACCTCACCCCTCACGCTGCTGAAACCCTGGTTCACGCCTTTG